>NW_024540001.1:0-23075 GCF_016647785.1 Suillus fuscotomentosus | reverse complement strand
CACAACCTCTTTCTTCGTGCCTGACGCCGCATCTATTCGCGCACGGTCAGGGGGGAGCAATTCGTCCAATATGTACTTCTGCTTGTATCAGACGCGTTCCAGTTAGCTTCTCTCTTCTCGGCAAGCAGCTCCTGTTAACTGTTTCGCGAAGGTTCAATCAGACCCTGCACCGTACAACATGATGGTATCCATTCACTCGGTAGACGCCATTCATTCATGTATTCATGAGCTGTGGCGTTTCCTTTGTCAATCACAATACCGTGGGCTCTCTCGCCGAAGCGGGAACGCCATCGACGTCATGTGAATTCGTTGGAGCCCTTGGAGCTTGTTTATTAATCATATAGGCCGAAGTGGCAGTGATGATAAGTATACCTTGTCATCCAACCAGTCACATATATGCTCTCTCCACCCCAAAAACAATCGAACCTGCTCAACTGCGGATGTCAGCGATAAGCATCGACCGGGTCTTTCAGCCAGCCGCAAAAACGCGCTGTCCATGAATCGGTCAAACCGTCCATCGGCTTCGAAGGTACCGATAAGCAATGCTTTTTGTCGACAGCCAGTCGCAAAAGAAGTCAAACTGTCAGTCAACTCATGTATCAGTGATAAGCGCTAGCATTGTCATCATCTTCCAGCCTGGACCAAGAACAGTTTGAAAAAAAAAATCGCGCTCTCACCCGTAAAGCAATCACAACGCCGCAATGTCGGCAATCGCATTAAACCGATGAAGTTCTTGATGCAACAACTCGAAGGAACTCGTCAGGGTCTTTGGCACCAGATCTGCAGGGAATGAAAGCTTCACTGGGTAGGGCGCTGGACAAAGAACAGCCGCACAACCAGAACTGGCGTTCACCGAGCCCTGAAAACCAACAAGCTTGGCAACATCAAATGATCTCTGCCGTTCTGATCGACATTTTTTTTCACTCTTCTCCCGTGCTAGGCGCGATCGCAGAGGCCGGTCTTGTGCCCCGAGAACTTGGGATAGGAGACAAAGCACGTTTGCTTGCGAATGTGGTGTATCATTTCGTATTTGAGGATATTTAATATATGCGTAACTCGTACGGTAGTGTCGACGCCAGCCGCCTTGGCGTAGGAAAAGAGCGGTGGTTCGTCGGACAAGGTGTCTGGAAGCACTTCATTGTGAATGCGCAGGTAGGCAGAATAGTGACGAGTCTAGCCTGGAAAGACTTCTTCGAGAACGAACTGAGCTAGTCTCCACAGCGGCTGCCTTGTCGGCGTGGGAAAGGGCAGTTGGTGGACCGTCGGACAAGGCGCCTGGGAGCGCGATCAAACTCCGCTTACAACCACAGGAGGTGACTCTGGAGTATCGAATGCAGAATCTATCGAAAACGAACGAATTCCAGCATCGAATTGCATGACGAAAGACTGCATACATGTAGTACAATAGTAGAAATGATAAGTCCTGCTCGATACCATACTTGCACTCTCAAATTTCGTCCTGGTGACAAAGAAACACTTAATTGCAAGGAAACTTGAAGCAGCAGTTGGACTTCTCGAGGGAGATGTTGGTATTGGGAGTGGTAAGACTGTTTTCTTCTCCCTCCCGCTGTCAGTTGATGAGACGGAAAGTATTGTCGTGGTTGTGTAATCAACAGCTTTAATCATAGATCAGGTATATAGTAGAACAACTAAACTCAGAGCCAGGGCACTACGAGGTGCGTGGGCATGCAACAATTCAAGCTGTACAAGAGTGGCAAAACTCACCCAGAATGAAGGATACTGTTTCAGGCAAGTTACGCATCATTACAGTATCTCCGGAAATTGCGATATCAAAGACATATCGAGGAGCTGTTTTTTCAAAGTCTGCATTCAGTCAGCACCTTCGCGTGGTGTGCGTAGATGAAAACGCACTGTGTTAGTCCATAAGGGTACGTCCCACCAAGACTATGACGATATGAATCCTGCGATGTCAACTTTCTTTCTGAAATAAGGCGAGTTTGCTCTGCTGCCCATTCGAATGCTGTGAACTGCCGAGCGCATGTTTTTTTGAGGGGTCCTTATGTGAAAGGAGTCAGAATTGAGCCATAGCGAGACAATCCTAATTATCAGCGCGATGTCACGGTGTCGCGTTCTATGTAAGACGCGTAGTTCACACACATACCCGTCTAAGTCAAAGTTGGAGATTGACTTGTATTCTATTCGTTCAGTACTACACATACACCTTGCTGCCGTTGTAAGGCGGCCGGTCATGGCTCCACGTAACTTGTGCGTAACTGTAATCAGGAGCAAGGTGAATATGTGGAGTCAAAGCATAAGGTCTCAAACCATAGGCATTCCCAAGACTATACATAGCAGAGCGTGGTACCCGGACGTTGAGAAGGACGGCAATTTTTTTTAGGAGACAACAGAAATGATGTCATCATGTCATGGGATCACCGAGGAGCAGCCCTAAGTTGCGGCCGCTATACATAGCTGAGCGCTGAGATCTGAACCATTTGAGGAGCGTTGTGTCCCAAAAACTTCGACCTATCACGGAAGTTCAGTGTGATTACACGGGGATCAAATGCATCAAAACTTTGATTTAGGGAGCGACGGCAGTACCCTCACCTCCACATAATGTCCGACTACCCTTCCAACAGAACCTCCGTAGAACCTGCCACAGAGCATCCCTCAGAATGGCCACTCTCCCACAATCCCACCCCCTGCACAAGGGCATCACAGCAGCCTTCCACTTCTGCGCAAAACGCAACTTCGACAAGAAGAAACGTTACCCTTCGCCTCTCCATAACCTCGCCAACGAGTTCAAGATCGACTCCTCACTCACAGAAACCATCAACCCCGTGCGCCACTATCCAGAATGGAAACCTGACGTTACCCTCAGTATCGCCAACAAAGCGCAGGAAGCACTCACCGAGGACGCGGAAGCCGAAGAAGAGATAAGGGTATACTCAGACGGATCAGCGGTAGACGGAGGCGTAGGAGCAGCAGCGGTGGTGATGACGGATGGAAGAAAGACTAGGGAAAAGATATTCCACCTAGGAAGCATAGAGGAACACACGGCGTATGAAGGAGAAGCGGTAGGAATGGTCTTAGCGGTGCAGCTGATCAAGGAAGAGATAGAGGCGAGAGGAGGAACCCCGCGCACTATGGCATTGGGAGTGGACAACCAAGCCGCAATCAGAGCAACCATTCTCCAATGGAAACCCGGACACTACCTCCTCGACACCTTCCACGACGACCTCCGAAAGATCCTCCCAGATGACGACGGCAGAAAGCTAACTATACGATGGGCTGCAGGCCACACAGGCATCCCAGGCAATGAGGAAGCGGACCTTCTAGCAAAGAAAGCAGCTCGGGGAGAGTCATCGGCCCAAAACCAGCTCCCAGAATCACTCCAACGCAGAGGACGCACCCCCACTCTCATCACGCTCCCCATCAGCAAATCCGCTCTCAAGCAAACGTTCAACGAAGAGATAAAACAGGAAGCACGTGAAGTATGGAGAAAGTCCCCCCGGCAACCAAAGCTCAGCAGCATAGACGCTTCCGCTCCGTCCAATCATTTCGCCCGCATCACAGAGGAACTCCCTCGTCGCCACAGCTCCCTTCTCCTCCAGCTCAGAACAGGTCACGTACCTCTCAACAAACATCTTCATCGTATCGCAAAACTCCCATCCCCCATCTGCTCCTCGTGCCATCAGAAGGAAGAGTCAGTCTATCACTACATACTGGAATGCCCCGCCTTCATCCGTCCACGCAACATCTTGAGAAAGTCCCTGGGAACCCGCAATCTCACGCTGAAGGAACTGCTCAATGACGGAAAGGCCATTCGTAAACTGCTCACCTTCGTAGCACAGACCAAACGCTTCCAGACCACGTTTGGAGACGTCACCCCACCCAAAGAACGTGAACGCTCGTAATACTGGCCGAGGCCCCCGGGAGCTCCCTATAATGTTCGGCCGAAAATTTGCCCATTTGAGGCCAAAATTTTGCGTTTTCCTTGTCCGTTTTTGCCTATTTGACGCCTTGGGGTCCGGGGAGCCATAAACCAGGAATCAACAAAAAAAAAACATCATATCCGAAATGTGTCCTCGTCGAATGCAAATTTGTCGCACCACGAAAAAAATGTATGGTAGAAATGACGAGTCCTACTCCGAGTCGATGCCATGCCTGCAGTCTCAAAGCTTTGTAATTTTTGCCTTGTTGAGGTTGACCTGGCGGCACTGGTGAAACGTGCCGAAGAAATTGCAAGGTATAAACTAGCATAGTACCCGACCGTCATTCCTAAGGCTGAGGGCGCGAAGCTGAAATGTGTTGCAGTCTGCTCATAGGTTTTAGAATGACTGGGACTGGAGCCCGGGCACTTTATGTGCGTGAGCATGTGACAATTCAAGTTGTACAAGAGTGACAAAACTCACCGAGAATAAAGGATATTGTTTTAGGCATTATAACAGCATCTCGATATCTGAGGTTGCTGTATTGTCAAAGTCCAGCGCCTTGGTGTGGTGTGCGTAGACGAAACACGCCGTGTCAGTCTACAAGTGTACATTTCGGCGCCACGGTCAACTTTCTTTCTGAAATAAGGCGAATTTGCTCTGCTGCCAATTCTGGCGCTGTGAACTGCCGAACAAAAAGTTGAGCACTTTTTGGGGGAGTTCTTAATTATGTGGAGGGAGATAGTACTCGAGTTGAATTGAGCCATGGCGAGACGATCTCAATGATCAGCGTGATATGTCACATGTCACGTTCCATGTGTCACAGACGCGTTCATAGCCTTTCCCATTATAGCGTAGAATTATCCTTTGGGTCGATTCCTAATTGTGAGAATCCGCTCGACATCCAAATTCAAACTAATCCGTCTATCGACGGCTTGCCTCATACTACCGTGACAGAACGGGCTGGTCACCAGTCTACTAGGCGTCTGGGCCCTCCAGCTACACCCCGATCCCCGCAAACTCCTTGCCTCTTCCCATATGGATACAGTTTTCTCTGCTCGTAATGACGAGCCTGATTATCTCCCCACTGAAACAACGCTGAAAGACATCTCAAATGCTATCACCAAGGATGAAGAATATCCTATTCCTGTCGGCGTGTTCGCGGATATCTGAAAATGCACCTTTCATATCGATCGGATATCGGTCAAAGTTCGTTTGCTGTCTTTTGTCTGTTTATCTGTCTAAATTTTGATTTTGCAGGTCGCAGTGAAAGCAATACCAATGTTCACCTATTATCCTGAAGGAGCAAAGACAAAAATAATCCAGGCGAGTGTCTACCGAAGGACTGAGTCTATTGCTTACACCACGGGCGCCACTTCGTGGAGGATAAAGCGTGAACTCGGGATACGTGCCGCCCTCAACCATGCAAATATTGTACCCATTTATGGTTATACGTATAGCTTCAGCTCACTTCCAGCGATAGTCACACCTTTCGCAGAAAATGGTAGCCTGGTGGACTATCTGGAGCGTGAGGGTGCGGTTCTTACTCTCGTCAGACGATTCCAGCTGGCAGAACTCCAGTACGGCCAAGCAAGCAGAGCGACGTCTTTTCGTTCGGCGGTATCATGTTGCAGGTACGCCCGGAATATTCTCAACTTGTTGATGATGTCATGAGCGCTGCCTTTTCTAAGGTCTTCACCAATAAAATTCCTTATTATTACCTCCGGAATAACCACATGATCGTCCTGCACATAGCTAAGTCGGAAACGCCCTCCCGAACTCGTTATCCTGAGCTCCCTGAAAAGTATTGGCCATTTATCGAGCAATGTTGGTCTACTGATCCTCAGGGCCGTCCATCGACGGAGGAAGCCGATGTGACGATCAGGAATGAATTTGACTCGCTGTCCAGAACTAGTTGATTCTTGCACTGGTCTTATCTGCTTACAGTCCAGCCAGCCAGATAGATGAACCTAGGCGTCAGTATAGTAAATGTATACGGTTCACTCTTATATTATTGACCTGTACTGTATTCATTCAGTACTAAGTGCTACCAACTTGCACTGTATTACCCAACATACCTTATTACCGTTGTATTAGGTGGCCGGTCATGTGCATGAGTCCGCGTAACTTGTGCGTAACTGCAGTCATTATCAAGGTGAATATGTGGAGTTAAGGCACAAGGTCTCAAACCACAGGCATCCTCAAGACTATACATAACAGAGCGTGATACCTGGACGTTGAGAAGGACGGCAATTTTTTTGGGGGACAACAAAAATGATGTTATTATGTCATGGGGATCACCGAGGAGCAGCCCTAAGTTGCGGCCACTATACATAGCTGAGCGCTAAGCCACTTGAGGAGCAGAGATACTCGTTGTGTCCCACCATGACAAGCTTCGACCTATCACGGAAGTTCAGTGTGATTACACGGGGATCAAATGTATCGAAACTTTGAATCATGGAGTGATGGAAGTACCCTCACCTCCACATAACGTCCGAGATGTCCTCACCGAATGCAAATTTGTCGCACTAGTGCGGATGTATTGTTTTTTTTCACGACTCGGACTTCTAAAACGCCACGATAGTGATACAAGGGCTCCACTTGAGTCATTTTGAGTCGATGATAAACAAGAACGCTAACCAGTTGACCCCTCGCGGTCCGATAACCATGAAATTACTAGTAATGGCAGATCTGGAAGCTACAGACACGATACGTCAGCACGCAACTAGCACCCATGACGGCTGTCTTACCACGAGTAGACAGGGGCGAAGGAGCTCTTTCCGCTGAGCTTCGCAATTGGCTGGAGTTTGGAGTATGATTGATGCGCAGGACACGGCTGAGCTTCTCGGTGTCGCAATGCGCTAATCGAAATCCATGGTCGTTAAATGAATTTCAATGTCGTTCAAAGCAGCGTAAGTGTAACTCGTCAACCAAGCGGAGTTTGAAAGTTTACTGTGCGCCTAAGTCAGTATACGGTCTGGTGTATATTCTGAGGCATTTAGTTCATCGAGGATGAAGGCAACACTGAATGTAGAGGTGACTTGGCTCAGGTCTGATAAAAGATCTCCGTACGTGAATAGGACAAATCCGTTCGATCTTTCAAAAGAAGATTATGTCTATTAGTCGTCGTCATTCATGGACTGCTGAATCTCATTCTTCCACAAATCTGAGAAGTCGTTGATGTCCCGACCGCTACTCAGCGCCAGTGCTTCCATTGGCAACATGTTGTGTTGGTAAGCTGGTGCGTTACGCGATGCGAGCGGATGTAAAGGCGAGTCGATGATACGGAGCTCGGGTGCGCTTGACCCCTGCGTGAAGACCGACAAAAGCTCTTCGTACGTGAATAGCAGGGGATCCGTTCGGGGTGCGTATGGGTTGAAGTCAAGGACATGTCCCCGAGACAGATCACGTGTCATCAACACGTCGAAGATGTCTTCAGAAGTGTAATGAGTGCGCGGACTACGACAAAAACAATGTGACACATACAGTCTTGTTGTCCATGCCATTCTGACTTGATCTTGTCCTCCCAAAAACCCTGAAGCGTTTCTAAGATCTTGGTTTGTGTTTGCAGCTCGTTCATGAAGTCATAGAAATTCGTATCGCGTTGTGATATTCCTGTACGAGCGTCGTTCGTGGCTTGCTGGAACAATAGTCAGAAAACAGGACGTACCTATGAGACGGCCTTCGCGAACAAAACACCTGAACTCGCGACTCCGGTCTATAGGATACCATTTCCTCAAGACAAGTTCGAGTTGGTACAATGGCGGATTCGAGGGATCGCATTGGCATCCCTCAAAGACCGCGTCGATACTTAGATCGTGTGATATGAAGTCCGAGGATTTCAGTAGGATGTAGACGTCTGATGGAGATGTGCATTTGAGAGGCGAGGATGGTGGTAGCACCCATGATGCGTCCTGCGTTCGATGTGAACGGGGATCAATTTCGATGGAACGACCTGACCTTTGGTGAAGAAAAATTGAGCTTGGGGAAAATGGCGCCGTATTCTTTGATGATTTGTCTTATCCGCTCATCTAGATCGGGGAAGGAGAAGGATTGCCCAACTGCAGCGTCGTCCTCATCCTCTTGGTCCGAAGGAGAGCTTTCTGCGGGACTGGCAGTGGGAAGTGAGTACGACTGAAACAGGTGGTGATTGTAGCCAACTGACACGTTTTCCGAGCCTTCTGGTACGAAAATGCCGTCCGAGTCGAGGTATTCCTTGAATGCTTGACTCAAGGGACGGATGATGGTGCTTTTGATGCTAATGGAGGAAAATGTCGGATACCATGATGAAAATTGGAAGGAAAGTAGATGATCTGGTGTTTGTAAAGGAAAGATGGAATGCGATGACATGTCAGTCTAAGTACAGGTTGATCGCTACAGTTGTTGAACCCATGACTGCGGGTCAGTCATCAATGCATCACCCCTCATACGAGTACCACGGTATTCAGTCTCTGACCCCCGGTACGTAATAATCATAACGAGCATCTTAACCTACACGCTTTCATTGTGACCGCCTTATGCAGGACGAGTCTCGCCAAACTTGGGGATATAATCTAAGTACGCCGTTATCGTTTTCTAAGTATTGGAAGTGTCGCATTCAATCATTCACAGTATGCGGTTGGCCAATCAGGATAGAATTAGGAAAGCTTTATGATAATCTTCAAGAATACCAGTAGTATTTCGACGGAGGACCTATCATATTCGTGCATGGTATACTCGGGCATAAATACCTAACGTGCGATGCAAAACACATCGTATAACAAGACAAGATAGACAAACAGCGAGAAGAGAGAAGAGAGAGCAGACAAAAAAACAATCGGAGAGCCAGCCAGGGCAACTATGGGACCAAGAATAAAGTTAATGAGGGGAAGAATCGGCCAATGCTCGCCGAAAGAGTCCATGTAGTCGAGATGAATGCCAGGGATATAATGCACAAATGGCGGAAAAGAAAAGAAAAAGGCAAATTACAACTCGGAATTCTTTCCCAGTCATCAGTGCGTAGTCACCCACAGTTGTCAATTGGACTTACTTTGGAAAGAGGCAGGGAAACACACACAACGACCCTATGATTGCTATGCAAATACCTCAGTCACAGTCCGTCGCCTCTCCCGCCTTTGCGGAGGTATAGCGACGGTGCGTGACTGAGAACTCCCATTGTTGCCATCCCTTTCGTCACGAATGCTGTCCAGTGACATACGAGCTGCTCGTGAACCAAACGTCCGCCGGCGAGTATCTCGCTCCGTCTCTGAGCCTGAAAGTGGAGAACGGACTTGAGCAGGCGAAGGTGCCGGAGGAACACTCGTGTCTTCTTCAGTGTTAGAAGAGGACGTAATGGCCTTCCTGCGTGCCTCGTCTCGTGAGTGCTGCTGTTGTAGCGCAGATAGTGATACTTCAGAAGGACGCGAGAAGGTTACAGATGAACGAACGGAGTCTTTGGAGTCAACGCGGGATAGAGGGAATGTTGAGTTTTCAGGGGAGTTGGATACCGTATGGGTAGTTACAGCGGTTGTCGGATTGGCGGATGGCAAGGGGATACCTCGGATGGTAGCGGCGGATGTAGTAGATGGTTTGCGATTGTTGCTTTTGTCTAGCGAATTGCTTGTCAACCTGCCCATAAGCGATTCAGAAGGTAAGGTAGGAAGAGGTGGGGGGATGGCAAGAGACGGAAGTGGTTTTTGGCGGCCCGCAGGTACACCCCGAGCGGCAGGTGTTGGTGAAGGCTCATACTCAAGGGAAAGATCAACAATATCGGATGAGATATTATGAGAAGCGAGTGCATTTGACGTCATTTGACGATCACGTTGTTCTCGCGGTGTGAAAAGCCTACGCGTGGCAGACAGCGGCAGCGGAGGGAGAGGAAGGGAATTGCGTGACGAAGAAGGCTGATTCTGATCTGGATCAAAGTCGCTTGACGAAGGTGGACGTGCGATAGTTCCTTCACCGCGACCAGTGAGCCTTCTGGACGAGTCAGCAGTGGAGGCAGAAGGCTCCCAACTCCGTCTTGACTCCACACTCCTCCTTCCATCCAGTCGACTTCTATTACTGCTCCTATCTATTTCGGGTGTTCGGCGAGAAACGTCATTACCAGGGCCGCTTCTTGAGTGCTGTGGTTCGGGATCATTCAAAGGACCAGCAGATGCTTCCTTCACAATTTTGCCCACTCCAAGCAAAAACCCTGTAATCGTTCGGACGACTTCGTCGCTCACACGCAGGCTCTCGCGGTACTCCCCTCCCACTCTCCTCCAGATTTCACCGGTGGGTATCTTGCCCGATCTCTCATCATCCATCTCGGCGTCAATCTGCTGTTCCAGCGCTCGATTTGTACCCGTTCTCAACAACGCATTTAACTTCTCGGAAGCAAGAACGATGGTTTCTGCGCTGCGGAACAGTTCTGGTACGGATGCAGACTGATTCGGCAGACGGGACAAGATATTCTCGAACATTTTCAGAGATTCTAGCATGAGCTGGGTATGCTCCGCGCTCTGTTGGTGACTAGAGACCAACCCATTCCCAAGAGGTGTCATTGTGGTGTGACGTCGAGTGAGTGTGCCGCTACGTGATCTGTCTGGTGGTGTTGGTGCCGCTGGGACTTGTTGGGGTGGAAGCGGACGGACACCAGGCGATGCTCCCGAAGGTTGTCGCTCAATGCCCGAGTATTGCCGTCTGGATCGGAGTAAAAATGCCGCTCCCCTTCCGGCACCTCCATCCTCCCCATGATAGAACTCTGCCATCGAGGTTGCTGGCCTTGAAGAAGCTACACGCCCCCCTCTCGAATCTCGTTCAACTAAAAGTGTAGATGATGCCCTACTCGGATCTGAAGATAGATGTGACCTTGCGGAGGGACCTGCACCTTCACTGAGTCGTGTGCCACTGGAGCCGCTTGCCCGACTCCTGTCATCCGCCACTCTATCTTCGTCCTCCCACTCGACGGTTCGATGGGTGCTGGAGCCAGCTGTCCGTGCGCGACGCAAAGACACGTGCGAGCCATTGCTGTGTACAAAGACGTCATCATTGGCCTGTGTCACGTTCCGCATACCTATGCCAGCAGCACGTAGGCCTTCACCAGCCAGGCGTCCTCCAGCTCCCAGGGTGCTTTCGGCACTGCCGCCGCGCTGTGTTTGTCTGCGGCCAGAATCCGGAAGGCTTGAAATATCGTCCGATAGCCAACGCGTTTGGTGACGGCGCGTTAGTTCGCGAACGGTTGATGGAAGATTAGCACGAGCGCCACGTGGTGAATATTGAGGATTGGCATTTGCGTACGAGGTTCTGTGAGAAGTGCTGGCATTAGAAGTGTAGCTATCTTGATGCGAGTTGTGATGTGGTGTCATAGGCTCGATGGAAGTCTGAAGTTTGTCTGTCAGCAGAAGCCAAGGAGACGAGAATAAATTGCGTTACCCTGCCATCCAAAGTACGGACTCGATCACCGTCTCTAAATTCTCTTGGAAGTGGCTGCCGCGAACGTCGATTAACGCTTCCTGTGCCTGTTGGACTTCGTCGTGAAGATGCTACAGCAGCTAGTGCGGCGTTCGTCACATCGTAAGATGCGTTATCTCTAGACACAGATAGTGCACCGCCGATAGATACTCGCTTCCGAGGAGTGTGCGAGGGGGCAGGAGAAGGCTGTCGCGATCTAACCGGTGAAGCGGGAGCAGATATGCGGCGTTCTCTTGTACTAGTGCTTGGAGGAGGCGTTAACGACCGTTCTGGAGATGAAGAACCATATGAGCGAGAGTTGGAATGCGAATTAGAATACGAGGGAGTTGGAGCGCGCTGACTCTCGCGTTCTGTTTCAGAGCCAGAAAGTGCGCTATCATATTGCGGTGTTTCATCATACTGTCTTGTCGTAAGGGCAGAACGCGAGTGGGAAGAAATCCGGGAGGCTGCAGAAGAGGAAGATGAGGACGAAGATGCATGAATAGGAGGAAGCGGGGATCGAGATATACGGGAATTTGCAGGAGACGGAGTGCGGGAAAAGGAAGAGAGCTTGTTCAATGCCTGTGTTATGAAACAAAGGTAGTAAGGTCAGATAGTATAGTTCCATGTACGAAACGCGGAAATCGCCAGGACAAAAAAGTGAGGTTAGAGTTGTTGTAATTCACAATAACATGAGACACGTGCAAGTTACCAAGGGCAGGCTCCAATTAGAATGAGCGTCAGGGAACCAGAGGAGCACGCACCATGCGGTTGCGCTCAGCAAGGCTTTTAACTCGTTGCAAGGCCATGAGGTTTTCGTTTGGACTCTTTATTGCATGACTGCGGTCAAGGCGAGCGGTGTCGTCTTCTTCATTTGAATAGTCGTTTTCGTCATCGTCATCGTCGTCAATATTTCTGGAAGATTTTTCGGATATGCTGGGTGTGTCATAATTACGGTGGGTCATGTTTACGCTACCGGCATACGAGGCAGGTCGCTGGCGTAGACTGCCCGCGGTTGTACTCTTGTTATCACCTGTTGAACCACTTCCCGTTGAATTGGTTGCGGGTGGTGAAGGAAGGCCAGATGAACTTGACACTGCACTTGGGCTTTCTGGAGGCTCAGAAAAGTTAGGAATGACCTGCTCCTTGGGTGGTAACGATCCCAGGAAGATGGCGGATAAAGGACGCCTCGAAGAAGAAATGAGTGGGCGCGGCGTCATCACAGCCTGAAAGGCTAATCATCAACCGCAAAGGGAAATAGAAGAAACTTGATAGCGTCCTCGCTGTTAAGAACAGCGAGCAGAAATTAGTGATGAGGCAAGCTGGACGCCCTGGGCAGTGACTACAAAGCAGACGGTCCAAGGGAAGCAGTCGTGGGAATTTCAGGGACATACTTATGTCCTGATCCGAATTAAGGCCGACGGGAGCGGAGCCGGTAATATATACCAACTCTATCAGCTTGCCACAACACTGACTCCAAGATGGTTTGACTGATCCGTCATAGACCACAAAGTGAATGCAACATCTGAGTATCATGTGTAATATACTCGAATGTGCGTCCACCCTGTCCGATCCTCCAGCAGCGACACTATCATAGTGCTACTTTGCCCTGAGCTCAATCCGGCCGGACCCGCCGCTGTGAATGAATCATTCATCGACGTTAGCTGACGACCATCTCTGATATGACGAACACCGAAGATGATGTTACAGTGAGTGGACGTGATATAAACAGTAAACTGATAACAATGTTTCATCAGTCTGCTCGTGATTATACCGTCATCGGAGACGAACTGTATGCCCTGTTTAGGGATCAGGGTGATCTGCAAGCCCTCCAGCTAGCTATTGGTCATTACAACGCGGCCCTCACTGAAGATGTCCTTGATTCCCAATGCAGCAGAAGCGACCAACTTTTAAAGCTGGGCACAGCACTATCTCGACGTTTCGATCTCGTTGGTGATACTGCCGACTTGGACGTTGCCATCGATTGCCACAGTGTGGCCATTGAACTTCAAACGCCGGATAGTCTTGATGTCCCCATCATGCACGTCAAGCATGCTCAAATGCTTATGAAACGCTTTGCGCTCCACGTAAACCAGTCAGACATTGATCTCGCAATTGAACAATACGCATGCATCTCCAATCAAACCGATCCTGCACACGAAGCATGGCTGGTTGCCCTCGCCGATGCACTGGTCACTCGCTTTTCCCACTGGGGGGACGTCAGAGACCTTAGCCAAGCTATCCATTTATATGAATCTGTAGTCAACTTCGATGCCTCCAACGCACTCACTCACTTCTGTGCTTGGCAATCTATCCCTTGCGCATTTCTTTCGCTACCAACAGGAAGGTGATACTCCAGATCTCACATCATCCATTGCCTACTCTACAGAAGCTCTCGAGAAGATATTCTCTGAGTATCAAAACCGTTCCGTCTTGCTCAATAACCTTGCGAACGGCTTACTTCTTCGCTTCAAAAAGCTCGGGGGCACTGATGACTTGGAGCAAGCCATCAAATCCTATGGTTCTGTCATTGAACTATGTCCACCGGGGCATAAAGGGCGTCTCCGTGCCCTGAGTAATCTTGCGAGTGCAATAATGACCCGTTACGAACTCCAAGCGTCTCTAGTAGACCTTGAAATCTCCTTAGGTTATTTCCGCGAAGCGCTCGATATCTGCCCCCCAAACCATCCAGACCGCCCCATATTGCTCGATAACCTTGCGACTACCCTCCGCAAGCGTTTTCAACACACCGGTGACATAATTGACTTGGAAACATCCATCGAAAATCATTGTGAAGCACTACATGCATTGCCGCTGTCCCACCCCCATCGCTCTGATACATTATGCTCGCTTGGCAACGCCCTCCAATCCCGATTTGTGTTTCAGGGGGATCCTGATGATCTCGTTGCAGCTGTAGACCGCTACAGTGAGGCTCTCCACCTGCGACCTCCATCACATCCAGAACGCGCTGACTTGTTAAACAACATTGCCAACGTCGCTTTCAACCTGTTTAACGAACAGAGAAACCCTCGTAATCTCGACCTGTCCATCGAGCACTACTCTGAAGCGCTCCAGTTCAGCCCAGAAGGGTTTCGTCGGTCGTTGTTGCTTCACAATCTCGCTTCATCTCTTACGACGCGTTTCATATACCGCAATGATGCTAAGGACCTGGACCGGGCATTGGAGCTAGGTGCTTCTGCATTGGAACTACGTGAAAGAGGCCATGAGTACAGATTGTCCTCTCACGTCATGCTAGCAAACGCAAAGGGTCTTAAATACGAGCTTGAAGGTGATCCTGCCATGCTTCAAGCTGCATTTCAACATCTTGACAAGGCACATGGTATGTGCACTCCTGGCCACCCGTCCCTTCTTGACATCTGGGAAGAATATTCTCGTATCCACCTTCATGCCTACTCTAAGGCACCGCAATCCACAAACCACTTGGAGGAAGCATTTCGGTACTTCAGAAGTGCATCAACTCACATATCCGGAGGCTCGCTGCCAAAATTCCGCGTTGCGTTACGATGGGTCAAAGAGGCGGAGGTACACAAGCACCCATCAGCACTGGACGCCCACCAGATTGCTTTGAACATGTTCGACCGCCATGTCACGACGAAGCCATCCGTTGAATCACGGCATCGCATAGTACGTGAATACGCAGCCTCTTTGGCTGTAGACGCCGCATCGTGTGCTCTCAGACTTGGGTTGGTCACACTCGCTGTAGAGATGCTGGAACACGGACGAGGTATTTTATGGACATACCTCGCGCGTTCCCGGATGCCGCTGGATGACTTGCAGAGTGCCAGTGAACATGGCTGTCAACTAGCCTCTGAGTTTGTAAGGCTGGGCTCCCTTCTCGAAGACGCAGCGTGTGGTGCTGTGACTGAAGAGGAGTTACAACACTACCGAAGTCTCCTCCGGGAATGGGACGGTGTGGTAGATCAGATCCGGCTTGTAGATGGGTTTGGCGACTTTCTTCTCGCACCGAGCTTTTCTAAGCTTAAGGAAGCCGCAAAGAATGGACCAGTGATCATCACCAATGCCAGTCAATACTCCTGATATGCAGTGATCGTCCATCACAAGCACGACCCAATCCATATCCCCCTACCCGACATCAACACATCTGATATCCTTCGATTGTCTGAACAGTTCAGGTACTTTGCTACCAATCGCGGCAGAGGACGCTCCGCAGAAAGGGAGCTTACTGAGTTACTACGTCAAACATGGGACACTGTCGTCTTTCCTGTAGTCAAAACACTAGAATCCTCTCTTCACCTTCCCCAAGGTTCAAGGATATGGTGGTGTCCCACTGGTCGTTTCAATAGCATCCCACTCCATGCCGCAGCGCCGTTCCGGAAAGGCGAGAAAGGTCTGCCCAATTACTATATTTCATCATACACACCGACCCTTTCTGCCCTCCTGCGGTGCCAAAAACCACGTCACGTTTCCAACGATAAGACCCCGCCACGGATCTTGGCAGTAGGACAGGCAGCACCCACTGGTGGTTTTGCAAAACTCGGGACGGTCGATGAAGAACTCGATTCGCTTCAAAGCATCTTACCGCCCGTCATGTCTATGACACGACTGACTGGCGAGAGCGCAACACGTTCAGAGTCCCTCCGCGCTATTCATTCAAGCCCTTGGGTTCACCTTGCCTGCCATGGGAAACAAGACGTGACTCGCCCTCTCAAGTCATGCTTTGCCATGAGCGATGGACCTCTGGCGCTCTTGGACATTGTTCGCGCACCATCCGATTCCGCAGAATTTGCATTCTTGTCGGCGTGCCACACCGCCGCTGGAGATAATAAAGCCCCCGACGAAGTTGTGCATCTCACTGCTGCGATGCAGTTTGCTGGCTTTAGAGGAGTTGTTGGAACTATGTGGGCTGTGGATGACGCCGTCGTGGTCAATATGGTCTCGGCGTTTTACGAAGCCCTCCTCGAAAGATCACCAGACGGACTAAATTCTGAGCATGCAGCAGTGGCTTTAAATACAGCCGCAAAGAGAGTGGATAAAAGTGTTGTTCCACTGCAACAAAGGATTGTGTTCATCCATATTGGAATATGACGAGAAAGATGCTCAGGGAAAACGTACATACCAACTGAAAGGCTAGATACAGATACGCTGTATTATTTACGACTCCTAGAGGCGACACGTTTGCTTTTTCCTGGCCTTTTACTACCTCCTGCTCCCCCTCGTCCTGCCTTTGACCCATGTCCTCTTTTTCCTGGTGCAGAATCAAAATTGTCGGTAGAGGCTTTAGTGTTTTGTTTTGACCTCCGGCCTTGACTACCAAAGCCGAATTTTTGATCGCGTGCATTACGCGTTATTTTCTTCCCACCAGGGCCTTTGGCATGTTTAGCAGGCCTATCAGCAATGGCATCTTCAACCGCGATATCAAATGCATCGCCACCCGCGCCATCTGCCTCAGCATTTTCCAGGGCACCTTTGCGTTCTACGAGAACATTAGTGAGTTGATTGTCTCAGCAGAAATATAGACATACTTCTTTTGAGCCCTTTAAGTCGCTCTTCCATGTCCTTCTTGCTACGTTCTCTTTCCTTGAGCTTCTCCATCTGCACCTGCTTGCCAAACTTCTTCCCCTCCCTCTCTCTTCTCTTCTCTTCCGACTTCTTGATCCCGGCACGTTCATCGAGTAACCGTGAACGAAGACGCTCCATGTGCGCGTCGGACTTGACCATCTCTGCAAAATAATCTGAGGGGCGTGTAAAAGGCAGAGAATGAGAGGCAGCAAGGGTGCGGGCAGTATTGGCGGCATGTAGTGCTTGTTTATAACTAGATGTAAAATGAGTTTTTGTTAACGAAGCAATGCGGAAAGTGCACTAACAACGCAAGCTCGCGATTGAGGTCGTCATCTACATCGGCCTCTATTACTTGAGGATACGATATGACGAGGGTTTCTGTCCACGACAATGATGGGTCGAGTCGAATTGCCTCTCTTATGCGCCGAAGAGCAACCTGCAATGGAAAGTAATTAAGTTTCGCATGTTGCTTGATCAATAGATAAACACATACGGTATTGTCGATTTCGACTTTTTGTTCTGGAACTACATCTTCATCAACATGACCGTCTTCGAGATCATCAAGTGCAACTGGCTCTTCTTCATATTCTGAACCATCTGAACCCGCTTCACTCCCATCCTCAAAATTTTCTTCGTATTCAACCTCTTCCCCCTCCTCCCCACTGTCACTGGCTGAGCCCTCGTCCGAATGTGGATGTGCAGGATACGGCCGGTCTGGATGCATGTCTGAGGCGGACTCGAAGTCTGGGATCAGGTGGAGTTGGTCAGTTTCCGCCTCTGCTACAATTTGATATTTGAGTCGACTTCCTAATTTGGTTTACCGCCTTGTAAAATTTTCACAAGTTGCGAACACATTTTACACGAGTAGAATAAAAGTAGATGCAACATGTATTCACAAGACACATCATAGGACATAAATTTGTGAAGGTGTAGCGACAAAGATGCAACGGTATATGAGAATGGATGTTGCACTGAGTAATAGGACGGATAAAATGCTTGAGTTGTCGTGATCTGTTGTGCAGGCGGAAAGACTGGGTGGCACTCGTAGTTATGACAGTATTGGAGAAGGCACAATAATAGAAATATTGCATGTTCTGCATCTCCGCAATACTCGAAGCACGAAAGGACAGCACTGGCGTATTCAATGACGAGGACACACCTGGGTGCTCGAGGGGACATAGAGATAGTGCAGCAGCGAAGTTATCGATGACAAGGCGGAGGTCATCGAGCGTGTCGTCATCTTTGAAACGAATAAGATGACCTAGGGCAAAGTCCACAAGGGTGATCACTCGCATTAGGTGTCCAATCGGGTGACTCGGAAGAGCTAATCCTGCAAGGTAACATTTCATGCCAAATAGGCGGGCGGGCGCATCAGAGAACCTGTGAGAAGAAGATATCGTCATATATCGTTATATATCGTAATATATAGGAAAGGTTTTCGTCACATTGTAATATAAAGTGATATAAAGCAATATATGACCATGTAAAAGCACCATAATCAGCATAATCCCCAGCAAGAACTCACCGGTTTACTGATGTACAAGATCTGTACGACTGCCCTGTCGCTGAGAGCGCACGACCAGAATACCGCCCAGCAATTCACCACAACCATCGGAGGACAGATCCGAAGTTACGCCCAGCGCTCCACGGTAGTGTGATAGCAAGGTCCAGGTCTGAGGGGTTTCCTTGCAGAGTCTTGTACAAAGCTTGTGGGCTCATTGCAGGAGCTGAGGGTATTAGTTTGCAACATGGCACTGAAAGGTATAGTCAGAGCCTAGTACCTCGTTGATTTTCTGCGGTGCAGGACCTCCAGATGTAGGCTGTCTTGACATGGGGTGTGGTGAATATCAAACTGTCGTTGTGCTCAGCTGATGATTGTAACTAGTAAGTGGTAAATCATGATACAAAGGTTAGCATGGATATTGTGAATGTTCACCTCACTGCTCTGCGGAATATATCTGCAAGTGGATTATCTCAACTGACGATGCTGTCTAGCATGAATTACAACATACTATGCATACCATAACGATGCACCGACCGGTGACAACTTCCAATTTGTGACTGCTGAACATTTTTGGTATCTGTTCGTGAGCAGGATTCCTCGTATTAGGGTAAATATGATCAACGCGATACTCACCTGTATGGAACTGAGGTGACAAGACATGCCTTCCGATCCTCCCCTAGCCATCAGGTACCTGTCAAACGCATCTGTGCAGAAGACCAAGATACTTAGATCAGGTGTATCAGCGTATGTCACGCCCTGATTACTCAGGGTCTCTCGAAAATGCGTGATTTGGACCGACGGACAGTTCTGATCGGCCTGCCGACGGAGCGTGCCCAGGTGTTTCTGAGCACTCCCGAGTCTGAACCCTAGTTACAAGGGGCCAGGCCCCTCTTGTTTATGAAAGTGCCGCAGACTGGCATGACACGAGTCATTCGTTTCGAATGTAATTTAAATAGTTGCAGAACTGACGGGACAATATCATCAGCCAGGTATTCTTGTACACAATGAATGAAGCTTCCGAGTCAGAGAAGGATTGATATTGTCGGTCTGAACAATACAAGCGTCGCAGCGAGAGGACCGGAAAAAAGATGTGCTTCCTTCTATAGGAAGTAGCGCAGGAGCGCACCTGCAGTATGGAGAAGTGGAACGCACCTGTTCCCTGGATACTCGGTCATAGTTGGTCACTTCGTGTGATGCATGATGTACTGCACCAGCTTGAATGATTGTCCCGGCTAAGACACCCGCTTGATCGCTGTGAATTTTTCCAACTTTGCATCTTGGTCAGGTTCCGTACCTTTCGGAATCCGTTTCGTGCAAATTTCTTTTTAAAAAACATCAAATTCATTGTCCTTCGGGGTCGAAGACCCTATGTAGGACATAGCCTTCGTGCATTTTCGGCGTGGCAGTGAGTGCCATCACTTTCTGGACCATGACCGAAGAATGCGTTTGTTCAGATCCGGGGTGTTGCCCAGACTCATGCCCTGTGGTGACTAGATGAAAAATACATTATTGCAACTCGTTACGATGTGGAGTGAGGAACCTACATAATTATGAGATTTGGTTATGCTCATCTCAGCTACATAAATAACAACGCACCTTCGGTATCTTCCAATGACTTCCATTGCCAGGTCTTCTCGCCACCGAACATAGGACATTCATCTTACAAGAACATCACACGATATACCCATTCTGACTTGTCTGTAACTAGTGTTGTTGGCAGAATGCTGCCATTCTGCCGGTGGCAATTGCCAAGCGGCAATTGCCGGCAGTAGGTCGAAGGTGGTTGGCAGAAGTCGGCAGAAATATTATGACCTAGTATTTGTTCCGACTAACAAACAGTAAAAATTTGACATATGTTAGAATGTATCTTGGTGGTTGTTACCATGGCCTCAAAGTCCAAGGGCGGCAAGGGCCGTCCCGTCCGAAAACTTGTGTCTGACCACTTTGTTATTGGGGAGAAAGTCAAAAACAACTCAAACCGCTACTTCTTCACATGCAACTACTGCTCGGCATCCATTGAGGGCCGTGACGATAACCATCTCAAACATTTAATCGACCAGAAAACATGTCCCAATGCCCCTGATCGTACTCGCGCAGAAGTTCGTGGCTACCTTGCTACAAAAAAAGGCAATCAAGACCTTCTATCCCCACCTATCACCTCCACAACTTCGGAGTCAAATAGCCATTCTCAGGGTCAGACTAGCGTGGAATCACGAAAACGGAGCAATCTTCTTGGATATGTAGACCTCCCTGTCACACCTGAGCAAACCAATCGAGCACATTTCAAGCTGCTTCGGTCAGTAATTACTTTGTATTGTGATGTAATTACTCATTCATGGGCACAGGTTCATTGTTCACTCCAACATACCATTCTCAATTACTGAAAACTGGTTCTTCCGGCACTTCCTTGATGAAATACGTCCCTCCTATCAGGCACCATCACGTTATGTACTCTTGCACTCGATCATGGACAGTGAGATAGCTCATGTCCAAATGGAAGATATTGCTCGTCTTAAAGGTCGTAAACGTCTCACCTATCTGCTTGATGGTTGGGAGGATAAGATTCGACGGAGCTTGTATGGCTCCATGGCTGCAGAAGTCAACCAGCATCCTGTTGTGCTCAGTCTCGAAGACATGACAGGACACCGAGGTTCTGCAGACAAGTTACTCGAAGTCTCTGTGAAAGCCTTAGAACGAATGGAGATTGGTGATGGACATAACATAATTGCTGTGACGACGGACGATCCAACTGTGATGCAATCCTTCCGACGGAAATTTCAAGCAAAGTTCTACTGGGTCATTGTCAGTTTGATGCTCTTGTCTTATCATACTATGTATGAGCTCATTTGATTGCTAGACGTTACCCTGTTTTCTTCATGGCCTTAACACCATCATAGGTGAAATATGTGCCCACCCGTTTATGAAGCAAAATGTCACAAAGGCCACACGTGTCGTTACATTTTTCAATGGATCACACTACTGGGGTGGTCAGCTGAAAGAGCAAGCAAAGATTGATAATGTCAAGCGCGGATTGAAGAAGAACTGTGAATCTCGTTGGTATGCACTTATTCTTCAGTCAATGAGTGTTCGAGATCATAGGTATTTACTAGTGATATTTGTTTTGAATGACGAGCTGATAAAGCTGGGAAACCTGTTCGTCGAAAACACGCACATATGCATACCCGTCCTGAACACGGACTCGACATTGCTCTCGCTGACGAGCTACAAAGATCATTTGCATGGATCCCTCCCCTCGCAACAGACTCTGATGACCAGGATTATCTCGCGGGTCCGGAATCAATTACAGATGAGGAGTTGGTGGATGAATTTGAAAGATTCGAGCGCGAGACGCGGGAGGCTGGCCAAGCACGAGAAAATAATGAGGCAAGCGGTAGTTTGTTTGCAGGTGATGTGCCGGATGTTCTGGATGGCGGCCTCGTTGACTGGAGTGAGCTAGAAAGGGTTAACAAAGGTATCACACCAACTGGCTTCGTTGAAGAGATTGAGGTACTCAATCGAAGCTCAAACGATGTATCAGGGTGGAATGTTGATGCACTTTTGACGTCAGAAGGCATAGCCTCAATGTAGTAGTTGAAACTATTTTTGCCGTAGTATAAACATAGTTGAAAAGAGCTAAAAACGCTCACAATACATTTTGCCGACTTCTGCCATTCTGCCAACTGCCGTTCTGCCGTTCTGCCAACTGCCGAGAGGCCAATTTACTTCTGCCCACGACACTATCTGTAACTTACCACACGACTCTTCTGTGTGCGTGGGAGCTGTCTCAAGGGGTGGTTGTTAGTTTATTATGTAACGAGGTACGAGCGGAGGAATAGAGTTTTGTCTTCGGGACGTGGCACTACACCTCGGCCTGTCTCCGTGACACAACGTCCGTTCGTACTCGGATTCCTCGTCGTACTCGTTTTATTTCCCAACTCTCCTCTCTTTCCTTCATTGCACCCGGTTCAAGTTGCTCGCTCTCCACCACAAGGGCCCGAAGGACTCATGACGTACAGTCGCAGCGAGGAGGCCCTCCCTCCCTCACAGCTCATCTCTGTGTCTCAGATTAGTCCCTCGAGGCCGGAAGATGCTGCGAGTCCTCGCCCGAAACTCCTCATTGCAATTTCCAATGTAATATTTTGTTTAGAACTCGGCAGATACTTCGTTCTCGGTAAACTCACAATACACAACAACCTTCCCTTCCCTCAGAATTCAAGATGACTTGGTTTATATCCTTCTTTTTAACATGATCAATCAGTCTAGGGATTACCTATCTGTTTGCAAATGTAAATGTCCTAAGAGCGGCCGAGATGCGACAGGATTACTTCGCTACGATCTACCTGGTGAGAGGAGATTGGAGAGTCTAAGTGGGCAACATACTTCATGTATTGTGAACATCAGCATAGCCATCGGATTGAGGAAGACTCCCAAGATCCGTGTCTGAATGTTGTAGCAGGCATCGTCGTCCCAGTAGGAAGGTAACAAGCTCACGTCGAAGGCGCGGGAGTGGACGATTTGAATTACACCGCACTTTCGCATGAAATAAAAGTGACCGGGATTCTGGGGAAATATCATGTAATCGGTGAATAATCTTTGTTTTCCCTTGATTAACTTGCCTCTGAACGTTAACTAACATATTTCAAATGTTCAAACTTTAGACCCTGTGTCCACTGGCACTGGCAGGTGACAGCGACTCATCACCACAGCGGTCCTCAGTACTCAGT